>NC_056743.1:97085726-97130726 GCF_019279795.1 Protopterus annectens
TCTTTACACACATCAGTAACAGCTATACTTTTTCCAGTAAAATTTTTATACCTATACACATTTTTTAAGAGATGCATACATGCATAGTTAACTCAGCACTTGTATAGGGCAGATCCCATTTACAGAGGAAAGGACGTAGGCAAAAAGTTTCGGACTTGTGTTACTACACCTCTACACTTTCTACATCAAGCAATAGCCACTAGGTAAAAAATAAAATGTACATCTAAGACACAACATTAATATACAGTAATACTTAAAGTCTGCAGCTTACATATGTCAGAGTGAATATATGACAGCAAAACAACAGTAAAAAAAAATAATGTATGAAGGCAAATCTTGTTTACTTTTATTGTGTGCATGCATGTGGGTTGGGTAGGACACTGTCTATACAAACATTTTTTTTTTGAATGTATAAGCCAGATGTACTGTTCCGATACTGAGTGGAGGCACAAAAACATTTTCATGGCTTAAGGAAGGCAAACTGTAATAGAATATGAGAACCTATATCATATTCCAGGTGGATTGTATACGTTTTTTTACATCTACATTTATTGTGCCAGTTTACACAGTTTAGTGTATCTGCTAAAGTACACAGACAGCTACGTGTTCATATACTGCAGAAATGCTTCATGCAGACTAATGCACTGCAAATATTCTGCTATCCACATACTTACTATTTTTTAACTGACTAACTGTAATTTTGGTCAAGGTAGCTATGACAAATGTGTGCAATGATTGCTCCCAAGGTCATAGATGAAAAAGTGTCCAGATGGACCAGCCCATTGGTCCAGTTAACAAATAACTGAAATAAGGGTTCAGAAAATAAATGAAGTGCTTACCTATTACGATGAACAAGATAAAAAACAGACTATATGCTCGATTTTTGGAATATGCAGGAATCATAACTATAAAAAAAGAGAGGAAAAACACTTTCATGAATCCAGTAAATGTAAAAATATATACATCTTCATATGCTGGAAACAGTAAAGCAGAAAAGATGACATATTTGCTCCCAAACACTGACTGTTACTCTCTGGCTTTGCGCTGCACTATAAAGCCTGAATGGCAAATCTGTTTTTAAGCACCTGACAAGACTTACCCATAAACGCTAAATGTGCATCCTGGGATATGTACTGCTGTAACAAATCTTAGTTCTTAAGATGGCGGCAGACTGCTCTAATAGACATGTTGCCAAGTAATGCAGCCAAAACTATTCTAAATTCAAACCAGTCTAGTTAGCCAAGACAGAAATTCCTACCAAGGTTTAGCAAGGTATTACTTCTTAAATGTAGTACAGATAAGTAGACACCAATATAATGATGATGTCATCAATACAGCAGACTTTTTTTTTTTTTTAAAAAGTAACTTAACTGAAGACCTGGAAGTAAGGTGTGCAGATAGAAAGCAAGTGCATGTGAGTGTGAATGTATATCTGTTAATGTGTTTGAGGGAAGGAGTGAAATAAAGTGTTGAATAAATAAGAGTAAAACGAATAAGTGGTGCACAGGTATACAACAGAAAAATACAACAAGGCAAGGCAAAAAGAAAATGAAAATCACACAAAAGTTAAGATAAAAAATTTACTTTCTAAGTTGCTAGATATCATGGGGGGATAAAGCCATCACTCTGGACTAACATGAAAGAGGAGACATTACTTAACAGAATGTTAAGTGCAGTTCTGAGAACCCTACAGTCCGTTGCGAATTTAAAATGGATTACAGACTACACAACGAAACATACCATACTGCGCACGAGCGTGGAAAATTAAGTTTAGTCAGGTTTTAGTAATTGCTAGTATGAATACACAAAGGTACTAGGTATAGTCTGAGATGGGTGTAATTCTGGCAAGTCTAGGAACAATACACATACTATACAGTTGCAAATCAATTAAAGTGCAACAGCTGTTGGCAATTACCAAAGACAGCAATATATATTTATGGCAGGGCTCATAAGGAAATCCTCCCTTGCATATTTAATATCGGTGGTCCATGTTTAAAGCAGCAGTGTGTTGAAGACCTGGATAAGTATCCTCCATTCCATAAACAGGTCTGCAGCAATGTCGATATTTTGAAATGAACTTGTATAGCACACATTTCTTATCATCCGGAAGTGGGTATAACTTTGCAGCCACTAGGCCTGTCTTGCACAGCTGTTTTGAATGACAGTAGTTGGGAACCAAGAAAAAAGAAAAAAAAAGCTTTGTGAAGTATGAATAAATGCCGGTGTCACTAAAGGAATTCAACTAGAAGGAATAACCAAACATGAGAACCTTCGTGGGTGTAGCTAAAACTCATTCTAGTGAAACTGGAGATGGTCTAGCAATGGCAAAGTTCAAGGCAAGCAGTAAAGCAACTCAATCAATTTCCAAATGATCTCAGAATGTAGCCAGAACTGAGAGAAGAAACATTACAGTTGCTTAAACTCATCAGAACAGCACATGCTTAAATGCTCACTGCTGCAGTAGCCTCAGCTACATGGAGTTATATACTGCCAAGGATATAACAGCTGGACAGCTTCCAAAACTTAAGGGCAACTTCCACATGCCCAAACGGTCTGTCAGCATGAGCTGACAAAACACGTTTCTGCACCAAACCCTTCACAGCTTTCCTGCCAATACAGAAGAAAAGGCAAAGTCCTGAAAGGACAATGCTAGTGCTGCTCTTCTAGTCAGGATGAAGTAGTTGAACACTGTGGGTTCTGTTCAATAAGCTTTATTATGTACAAACACATTAGAACTAGCTGTCTCATACATAAATGTTCACACTATAGCTGCACTCTCAAAAAGGCACTGAAACTAGCAATTGTTTGCTATTTATATACACATTCAGGTCTTAGAAATGCTTCTTAAAGGTTATTCTACATCCTCCCTCTGAGAAATGAGTCAAGCAATACTGACGACTGACTGACATGCATTTGATGCAAAATAATTTTCTTCATGCAATTATACAGAACTAGATACATATATACAACTACGTCTAGGTTGCTGTGCATTTCACACTGGGTCTGGAAATACAGCCAAATCATGTGATATAAAAATTGGGATTAGGTTTAGCAACTGGGATTGCCTCTGCTGAACCTTAGGGACAACAGGAACACCATCAGAAACAGCAGTGGGAATCACGACACGTTCTGGAACAGGAACATTGTCTGAATTGCTCTGAGATTTATAGTATGTATCAGAGGAATAATGCTGCGATAATGGTTCTGATACAGTAAGAGGGTGTCTATGACTTCTCCTGTACTCCACACCCTCAAATTTCAGCAAATAGGTTCGGCTCTGCACATATACTTGTTACTTGACCAATTTGGTCAAAACCTTTCGCTGTTTATATCCTCACCGTCTTTCTTTCACTGGACAAAGAAATCTGCTTGATTTGTCATTAAATGAGCTTCTGGAAAGGAGGCTTTCTAAATAATTGGGTTTGATTGCTTTGTTGTTTTTAGCTTTAGCCCTCAACAAACTGGAACTAATAGACAATGTTGTCCTGGTTTGCCTGGATAGAAGTCTTTGAGTAGGTAAGCCAAACATATCGTCATGGATTATGTTTCTGAGATTGAGTAAATTCAAAAAGACGCTTTAACTTCTCAAGTAATTGCTTTGCACTCTGTACTGCAAGTTCAGCCATGCCATTTGACTGTGGGTATTCTGGACTACTAGTAACATGTACAAAGTCCCATTCTCTTGCATATTCATAAACAACTGACAGGTAAATTGGGTACCGTCGTCATAGATGAGCTTTTGTGGACTTGCATGGAATGAGAAATTATGTCTCAGCTTAATAACACTAATGGAAGTTAGGTTAGATAACAGATTGATCTCAAACCAGTTTCAATAATAGTCTACCAGTTCTAAGTAATGTTGACTGTTCCAATCAAAAATGTCAGTGGCTACTGTTGACCAAGCTAATTCAGTAACTTGACTTGGCTGAAGTGGTTCTTTTTGCAAATGTGGTTTAGTACTACTATATACTGAACAAGAAAAAAGTAATTTATCAATGTCTTTTGCTAGAGATGTCCAAAATACTAGTCATCTCACACTTCTTTTGGTGGCTTCGGAACCTGGATGATCACAATGCAAATTTTGTATGCATTCGTGTTTTAAAGAAGCAGGAACAACAATTTTAGGACCTTTGAAAATAATGTCATCTTCCACCAACCTCTCATCTCTGTAAGGAAAGTAGGGTTGCACTTCTGGTGGTACACTAGATTGCTTTGACGGCCATCCGTCACTGATGTAGTGAATGAGCTTTTGCAAAACTGGCCAAGTCTCTTAGTTCAAGTCTTATGGTAGAAAAACTATGCACTTCCATGGCATCGAAGTCAAAAATTCTCTGCATCAAGCTGTTCCATTGCATTTCTGGGTGATCTGGATAAGGTATTAGCTAGATAAAGAAGTTTGCCTTTTGTAGAGACCATTTTGAAGCTGTACTTTTGCAATTTAAGCATCACTCTTTGTAATCTTGCTGGAGCTGAATGCACAGGCTTCTTTAAAATAGTAACCAGAGGTTGATGATCAGTTTCAATCTGAATATCCCGATCAGACATATAATCATGAAACTTGGAACATGCAAACACTATAGCCAAAAGTTCTTTCTCAATTTGAGCATACTGCATTTCAGTTTGGGTAAGTGTTCTAGAAGCATATGTTACTGGTCTACCCTCTTGAAGAATGACTGCACCTAGACCAAATATCGAAGCATCGCAGGAAAGGGTTACTGGTTTGCTGACATCATAGTATCTTAATGTAAGCGGAGTAGCAATTTTATGCTTAATGTCTTCAAATTCTTTCTGGTGATGTTCCAACCATGACCATGTAACATTCTTGCATCTTAGCTATCTTAAAGGCACTGTCAACTCACTGACGTCTGGTATAAACTTGCCTAAATAATTGACCATACCAAGAAAACATTGTAGAGCTTGTACATTATCTGGCGCTGACATCTTAAGAATTGCTACTTGGTTGGACAGGTCTGGTCTCAAGCCAATGCCAGTAAACAAATGACCTACATATGTAACTTCTGGTGGTCTGAACTTGCACTTTATAGGGTTGAGCTTAAAGTTCACTTCAAGCGCTCTGTCTAGAACTCTCACCATTGCCTCCAAGTAACAAATCATCTACTATTATGGCACAAGTGTAACCTGAAAAAAATTGCGCCACTGCACGCTGAAAGACTTCACTTGCAGAATTTATTCCAAATGGCATCCTGAGAAATCTGTATGTTCCAAATGGGCTACTGAATGTAGTCAGGAATGAAGATTAGCGATCAAGCATCACTTGCCAAAATTAACATTTTGCATGTAAGACAGAAAAAAACAATGACATTTGGTACTAGAGCTGCGACTTCCTCGACTGTACACTGAGGATGATGAGGCCTTTATAATGCTTTGTTCAAATCTCTTGGATCAATACATATTCTTATTTTGTCTCAGCCTTTTTTGTGAGCTGCTACCAAGGACGACACCCAATCATTAGGTTATCTAACTGGACAGATTACACCTTGCTGCACCATTTTTTTCAAGTGGGTCTCGACTTTATGCTGCTTGGCTACCAGAACTTTTCTTGCTGGTCTGACCACTGGACTGATCTCTAGGTCTAGCTTCATAGAATAAACAACTGGAACTTTGCCTAACTTGCCATCGAAAATATCAGCACACACTGAAAAAATAGAGTCAGCGAAGCTGGAACTGGGACATGTGCTTATCTGATGAATTTCTTCAGTAAAAGAAAGCAAATTTATTCTCAAACTGTCTCGGAGACCCAATAACGACTGCACAGGTCTTTGGACTACATAAAATTATAAGTTCTTGGCCACATAACATGAAAGCACTACTAAGCCTTTGGTATGAATTTCTTCACCTCCATAAGCAACAAGTTCTGCACAACTAGCATAACTAGCCACATTTAGTTGTTCACCAGCTCTCACTTTAGCAAACGTATCTGCAGAAATTACACTTTGAACCAGTGTCTACTTTGAGCTCAGTGGATTTACCATTGATTCTGGTAGTACAAAATACTTCATCCTTGCCATAAATCTACTGCATCAATTTTTTCATCAACTACTGACACACCATCTACACAGAAAGCAGACTGTTGCAGCTCTAGTTGATCAATTTGCTTTTTCAAATGACCCTTCTTTATGATGCGACTTACTTGATTTACAAATTTTTTGAAAATGGTTTATTTTCTTACATTTATGGCATTGCTGACCAAATCCTAAGCACTTCTCTTTTGGACTCATGGATGGGACAACTGCGAAAGTTACAAATAAAGCTGGACTTGGGTTTTGCTAATTCACCCTTGTACTGCACTAAACATGCTCCTTTAAGTGAACTACTCTTAGAACTTGCTGGAAGATTGCGGGTTTTCTTTGCCACACCCACAGGGGCTACAGCTGCCACATACTTAGACCTGTTTCTGCAAGCTATATGCAGTCTAAATTTGCTCTGCATTCTGCTGAAACCATGTTCTTTTCACTTGCAAGCATATTTGTGTGCACCTCTGTAACTTCATCGATTTGACAAATCTCAATAGCTTTGCTGAGCGTTAAATCACTGTCACGAAGCAAAATCTTTCTCACAGCAGCACTATTAATACCATACATGAGACTGTCCTTTATTAACTCACCTTTTAAATCATCAAACTTACATGTTTTAGCTTTGTTCCCCAGGTCAGTAATACAAGCTGCAAAAGTTTCTCCTTGCTTTTGATCTCTTGTATAAAACAAATGCCTCTCTAATGTAACATTTGTCTGGGGGTTACACATCTCTCTGAATTTGCACTTCAAACACTCAGGGTCTTCCCTTAATTCAGCCTGTACAATAATGACGATTTTTCCCTTCACCTTAGTATACTAACGGTGCATATACAAATGAACGCTCCCTTTCAATGGCCTGGGACACTGCTAGGTTTAGCAAAATGAATGCCCTGGTGCATGCATCTTTATCAGAACAAGCTGCTTGTACAAATACATTGTACTCTTGCTCAAATATTCTCCAATTCTCTGCAATATTCTGATCAAATACAAGCAACAGTCATCTGCAAAAGCCATCTGCCATATTAATACATCTCAGTGAAGACTTTTGCCAGTATGTACGAATACACACACATACATATGCCAGAAATTTATACTAGTACTTGTAACTATGCCCAATAGCACAACCCTCTGTATAAATGAACTTTGCAAAATAAGTAACCCTGGCACTGTAATGCTCTTAAAATCTCCTCTTACAGTGTAAGAGGCATTTCAAAATAAGTGCACTGTGAGAATGAACTACGCAGAAGAAGCTCACAGTAAGAAACATTTCTAAGTAACTGCATGTTGCGAATAAACAGCACACAGCACACTGAAATTTCCCCAAAATGGTTGTGCTTTGCTAAACAACTCTGCATAATGCAAGTAACACTCTGTAATGGAGGCACTCTGTGAACAGACAAACCCAGCACAAGGAACTTTTCGAAATGGATGTATCTGGCTGCACTTTACAAAATAGTGGCACTTTGCATACAAAAAACAATTCGGAATATGCCTAGCAATAAACACACACTGTAAGCACTTTTACGCACTTTCAGATACATCAAATAACTCTAGTCATACTATTTAGAGCTCCGATCAATGCAAAGTAGTAGTGTATGCCAAAACACAGTAATTCACCAAAAACATGCAGTTGCCTTGCTTTATTTATACTTAAATGTGCCCCTGTTGCCCTTTGTTATATTTATTTTGCTCATTTAATCTCTTTTCATGCCCATTATTTTTCCTTGTGCTCATTTTAACTTTAAACATGCGCGTTTTACAAATCTGAGGCAATTCTAAACCTCTTATGTGCTTTTCTGATGCTCGTTTTATTAAATATTTTAATTTCGAACATTTTGTCTGATTAATATGCTTTTTATGGTTCTCGTTTGCTTAATAAACATTTTCGTGCTATTTGCTTGCTTAGTAATGAGGTTTGTGCCTTTGCAATGCTCTATTTTATACTTTTTTATTAATAAATCATTTGTGCAAGTTTTCATTACCTTTAGCTCTTTTCTGGCCCGTTTTTTTGCTCTCGGTTCTCTTAATTTGCCTTCCTGTTAACTCTGCACCTCGTGGCTCTGAAAAGCAGTCTCTGTAATCCCGGTTCTGACACCATGTCATTCGTCTAATCAAGATGAAATAGACTGACATTATGGGTTCTGTTCAAGCAGTTTTATTATGTGCAAACACACAAGAATTGAAGCTAAATAACCAACTTGTATACAAACTAGCTGCCACATATATAGATATTCACACTCTGGCTGTACTCACAAAATGGCACCAAAGCTAGCACATGCTTGCTATTTATATGCACGGTCAGGTCATAGAAATGCTTCTTAAAGGTATGACACACGTTTATTCTACAGCTAGGAACAATAAAATACTACACCCAGGCATAAACACATCAAAAACAACGGGGGTGGATAAGAGTTAGTGCCTACTGCAGCAGTGATTACTTTAACGTCTACTGTTCTGGTAAGTTTACTTACACAGCAGTACTATGTTCATCCTATTTATCACTGCAGTAGCCTTAGCTATATGGGTAGATTATCCTATTTATTACATTTGGGAGGTAGAAGAAGAGTCCAGGAGCCTCTGGAGTATGGTCCTTGCAAAGTCTGAGCTAGACCTAGAGAAGGAATCAAGCTCATAGTATGTACAGAGGAACAAGTAGGAACAAGTAGCAGCTTCCAGAACACTTCTACAATCCAACCCTTTCCACAAAGCCATAAAAGAAGCCAAGGCCAGGGCAGAGTGACCCTTGACCCTGCCTGGAATAGTTTTGTTATGGTGAGTATAACGAAAGGTAACAGCCTTAAACAACCTGTGTCAAAACAGACCATTTCCATTTGGAAATGGCCTGTTTTGATATAGGTTGTCCCTTCTTAACTTCACAAGAAATGAATTGATCTGAATGATTTAGCTCTGTCAAGGTTGTTCTGGGTGCAGGAAAGAAAGCAGGGAAATGCTTAGTTTTGCTTAAAGTAAACTCTGATACTACTTTAGGCACAAAAGGAGGATTAGTTCTCAAATAAACCCTGTCCCTGTGAAAAATGAGATAGGGTTGAGTCACCGTAAGAGTTTGCAACTTGGATACCCTTCTTGCAGAGGTCACAGGAATTAGCAAAACTGTTTTCATGTTAAGAGCCTCAAATAAAGCAGGCTAGCTAGTTAAAATGGAGCAAGCATTAACTTCTCTAACAATTACAATCCAAAGGAAGTGGCCACCTTTTTTCTTGGAGGCCTCTTATGCAAAACCCCTTTGAAAAACATTATGACATGAGAATGCATTGAAAGAGGAGGATCCATGAGCAAAACATGCTGAAAAGGCCAACACATGAACCTTGATACAGGAGTAAGAGAGACCACAGGATAGCAACTCTCACAAATACTGTAAAACCAGAGAACTAGCCCTAAATGGGTGCTGGTTATGTTACTGTCACCAACTAGGAAACCTTTTCCACTTGCTAATGTAAGATTTTCTAATAGCAGGCTTTCTTGCATCTATTAGGACCACATGCATGCCCTCAGTAAACAGGTGCCTAAAGGGAATAAAGACCATAACATCCAAGCATTTAATTGAAGTTGACTGCTGTTGGGGTGAATCAAACACCCCTGTTCTTATGACAGTAGATCTATTCTGTGAGGAAGCTTGCAGTAACTGACCCTAGCCATTTCCAAAAGGGAGATCTAGGGTTGCATGGGCCAGAAGGGAGTGTACCCACTGGAATGGGTGGAAAAGCATACAGGAACATTCCTGTCCAAGGAAAAGAAAAGATATCTGCCTTCCAGGCCTTCCTGCATGTAATTCTGGAACATAATCTTGCCAAGTAACTGTTCAGAGAGAAAGCAAATAGGTCTAGTTGAGGAACTCCCCACAGATGCATCAAATCTTGGAAGAACCTCTCATCTAGTTTCAATTTGCGAGAGTCTGCTCTTGTCCTGCTCAGCTTGTATACCCCACAATTTTGCTCTGATGGAATGCAGGATGCCTATAGAGTGAGAGACTGTGCTGTAAAGCCATATCTCAACTTAGTATGGCTAGTGTTCAGAGGGGGCATAACCAACATCCCCTTTGCTTGCTGTACCACATAACTGCGGTACTGTCTTTACCTGGGGAGCAAAGAATTGAGTGCCTTGATCATGGCAAGCATCTCATTAATATTGATGTGCTTGCATCTGTTCTTGGTATCCCACACACCTTGTACTATTACTGGTGACGGACTGCTTTGGAAAGGGGAGGAGTGAAGACCTTGATTTAGAGATATCTGTTGTCTCCACAAACTGAATTCCCGTCTGACAAACCCAGTGTGGAGATCTGAAGAAACAAGGTGTGTATGTGCTAGGACAAGAGAGACTTCAAATTCTCTCTCATGTGGAGTCTTACCAGAGATATCATGTGAACCACGGATGCCACTAGACCAAAAATTCTGAAGTATTCCCTCACAGTGACCAAAGTCTGCGTGGGATAAACCTATAAATAGATCTAGATAGATAGCTTTTTGAACTGTGTTATCTAGTTAGCATCCCAGAAACAATATCCTGTAAGGAGTCATCAAGGAAGACTTTTGAATGTTCTCTTGGAATCCCAGCTTGTGTTAAGAGATCACTCACCTAATGCAGACATTCCTAACACTTACTCAGCAAAGATAACAGTCATTTAAATATGGAAAACTGTGGTTTTGCACTGTAGCCTGCAATGAGCTATAACCGGAGGTAGATAATTTGTGAAACCTCTTGGTGCAATGGATGGTCTAAAGAGTGAGACAGAGAAATGATAAGGTTCTCTGTCTGGATCACATCAAGAAACTCTTGAAATGTGAGTGGGTAGTAATGTGGAGCAACTTTTTAAATCTAATGTTACAATGAAACAAATGAAGAAGAGGAGGTGTGAAGTGGTATATTGTTGAATTTGGGCACCATCACAAACAGTTTTAGGAAAGAAAGCTCTAGAACTGAACTGGTCTTCAAGCAATTTCTCTCTCTTCCCGTGACAGCATGTGATGGACAGGTGGAAACAGAGTAATGTATGAGAAGGGTCAATGGCCTTTATTAAAGCCTAAGCCAGATCCAGTGAATTACTCCTAAGGAAATTTGAGGATGACTAGACACATGCTTAGTTTTTGGTTTCTTTTTAACATAAAAAACATGAACCAACAGTGTTATTAATGGCAGCAGCAGCTTCCCCAGGGATGGGCACAACATTCTGATATAACAAGGATGCCTTCCCTGTTCCCACTCCCAGGACCAACAAGAGTAGCTCTCCTTTGCACGATGAAGGCACCCCAACTCCTGCAGAGGACTTGGCTAACCCCTGGTTCACAGTGGCTGCAGATGCTACATCAGAGGGATTGGGGGTAAAAGAGGAGTGGTCTGAGGTACAATTAATGGCAGCAGCCCATTCATACATCTCTAGATGAGGCAAATTGCTATACTGCTATAATGGGCAAAGGCTGTTTGCTTATTGTTTTCTTTTTGTGGCTGGAAGGAGGACTGACCATTGGACTAACGGACTGGTCCATGGTGAAGCCGAAAATGGTGCCCCCTTTACCAAGGAAAACAAGTAGCAAATACCATTTAAAACAACTCTTTATAAGTCTCTCTTCACAGAGATACAGTAAAAAGCAGTTGTCTGCCACACAAAGTAAAATAAACAATTCACAAAAAAAATAGTTTTCTGCTATTTTAAACAAATTTTCAGCTGACAGGAAAATAAAAACAGTACTCCCATTTAAAAGTGAAGTACAGCCTCATGACAATCTGTTAAAACAAACTCCTAACTTAAAATAAACTTTCCTGACATGGAAAGTAATAAAAAAAACAATTAAATAGAAGTCCCCCCCCAAAGGGAACTTACTTGACTAGCAAAGGAACAGTACAAGCTGACCATCTATCCTCTAAAGCCTCAGGGGGAAACGATCTTCAGTGGCCATAGAGCTCTTAAGGGCTTGCCACCCAAACTTGTTTTTTAGTCAGCTCAACTCAGATTAACAGACATTTTGGGCATATGGAAGGTGCCCAGGAGCTTTGGAAGCTGGCTGTTGCATCCTTGGCAGGATATAACCCATACAGCTAAGGCTACTGCAGTACCAATCAATATGAGGGAGGAGCTGGAGCTGTGTCTTTTTTATTACTAAAAAGAACCTAGATTAAGTTCCGGATTCTCTCTGGTCTGGGAGAACCTCATGGATGACTGTCTAGCAGCCTTTGAATATGAATGGCTGCCTGATCCCTCTGATTGGGTGGAACATGGGGGATTATTTTGTTCTGGGAAGGTACAAAGTATTGTTTGGAAATGATCCTCTGCACCCATTTATTGGATGTGATTTCTAGCCAGGCTTTCTGGTGCAGGGACAATCGACCCCCAATTGTCTTCAGAATAGGGGAATCAGGCCTCCATTCAGGAGCACTGGAAGGGCCTACCAAAGAAAGTATCTCTAGACCCTTGATTTCGTGGGCCTCCTCTGTCGCAAGGGTGGTGTCTTCCATTAGAGTTCCCCCATCTGCCTCTGGGGGACTACTTCCACGTGTGTTCTGCAAAGACCCTTGTGATTTCTTGTCCAACATCTTTCCACTACTTCTCTGGTTGCTGGAGAAAGGTATCTGAGGAGTGGAAAAATGTATGCCCATGGACAGGCTCTTCCCATCTTTCTCACACCTGGCCAATGTATCTTTTACTTTAGGGCCACACAAATAAGTGCCCTCAAAGGGAGCATTGATGAATGAAGACTTGAAGTGCTCCGTAAAGTCCCATAAGTGCATCCAGGCATTTCTCCTTATGGATATGCCTGAACCTACTGCTCTACTCATTCCTTCGGTTATATGGGAAATGAGCCTCAAGGAAGAGAGTTACATATGGATTGTAGGGTGGACAGCTTAGATGCAACTAAGGCTTGTACTTAAGTCAAACACAGTTCCTGAAACGGTATTTGATAGCTCATTGATCAAATCCCATTGCAGTCTCGTGAAATGTGAAAGGCAATTCAGGGACCTTAGAGCGAAGGTCACTTACACAAACATGCTTCGCAAATCTATCCATTGTCCTGGACTCTGTTAGGAGGATGGATAGAAGAACTTTCTTCAGCAAGTTTTTTCTGGTGGATGCCGCCACAACCATTTCATCTACCAGTACAACTTTCTTCCACAATTGTTCGTCTCTGGGGCCATAATAATTTTGTCTGGTGTCCGGGGAATAGGTTCAATGGTATCTGGGGCATTCTATGCCCACCGAGAGATCAACTCAATGAGATCATCAGCAGGCAGGGTCACCCAGGAGGTAGCTGGACAGGCACCAAATGTCTTCAGATACAAAGACTCCTCATACGAAGAATTGGACGTCCAGCCACCTCTCTGCTTTAAGATTTCTAAGATGTCTACAAAGGAGACATCATCAGGAGGTGACCTTGGGTATCTTTCCCACCTCAAAGTCAGTATCTTCAGTGATGGATTCCTCAGTGGAGTCCAGGTGTTTCCTCTTACATGTCTTCTTCTTAGGGACCTCCTCTATGGGATTTTCCAGAGAGGTATTAGAAAAGGTGGGGGAATCCTATTGGGAAGTCTGTAGTTTTGTTGCTTGCTGTCCCTGAGGGAGATCCAAGTGAGGACCCATGTGCAGAGTTGCCAGATCTGAAGGGACAGGCAGTGTCTGAGCTAAAGAGGCAGACATGGCTCTCACCAGAGCCATAAAGACAGTGTCCCTGAGAAAAAAAGGAATGTGGCTCCAAGATGGCATGCTTCTTAGTCGTAGTCCTCTCTCACTCAGAAGACAATCTCCCCAGAGCCAACATGGTCTGACCAGAGGCTCCAAGGCAAAAAGATGGCTCAGAAAATCTCGGGGTAAAATACGTCACCTCAGAGCCAACAAGGCCAATGTGGCTCCAGGAGGTCTCTGGCTCTGACTGAGCCGAAGAACTCAGAGCAAACTTTGGATCAGAGGAGACAAAGATCCTCTGATCTGATACAAATGCTGCCGGGCAGTTCGGATCTGATGGCTCTGATGCTTTGAAGGAAGTCAGAGGAGGAAGTGGAGAAGTAGCTGATGCATGGAACTCCTGACCCAAAGGGTTAAGAGCCAAAGGAGCCCCTGACATACCCTGTGTCCAGAGAATCTTCTTCACTATTCTCTCTATCTTCTTCAGTAAGACTCCAGGGAAGAGCGAGTAGACATGATGGATGGAGATTTAGGTCTCTCCAAGAAGGGAGATGGAACCATGGAAGGGACTGGGTCAAAGGAGTGTGAATACCAAGTCCTAGGGAGGTGTATCTGATCCAGAGAATCCTTCATAGTTCATTTGGATGGATCTGAAACAGTCCAGTCTACAGTTTTGAACTTTTTTGCCTTCAGATCTGATGAAGTTGTCAGATCCAGTGTCAAGCTGTTTTGCAATAGGATCGGATGGATAAGTCAGCTTCGAAATAGTTCTTTTTCTTCCAATGCCTGAGACCTTAGAGGATGAGGAAGAAACAGAGCTAGAATGTTTACACTTTTCTTTAGTTTTCTCTTTTTCTTTAGGTGTAGCTCCGGAAATTGGCACACCAAAGGAGGAAGGCAACAGACCTTTCAATACAAACTTGTTTTTTTGTTCAACCAAGGCTCTGTGGTTGAACGTATGACAGAAAGCACTGTTTTCCTGCAGTTGAAGGGGACCAAGGCAATTCACACAAAATATGCGAGTCACTGACAGGAATTTTGTGACTGCATTTTTTTACACTTTTTGAAGCCAGCCGGCTTATCTTTATAACAGTCCAAAAGATAAAAGGATAGAAAAGAAAAGGAAAAACAGATACTAGAGAAAAAAATACCAACAATGGTAATAAGATATATAAATATAAGATTGCCTTTGACACATGTGAAAATTTAATAAAGATGTTTGGAAGGAAAAGAACAATGGTAATGAGAGTGACACTAAAGAAGTATCGTAAGGTACTTTCGTACAAGAAGGGAGAAAAGGTATTTAAACTATTGAATTAAGAGGTCACTAAAGTTAGGGGATAGAAGGGACATTAAATTAAACTTTTTATGGAAAGTTTAGAAGCCAAAAATATCAGGCAAAAAAAATGAAAAATCACTTATCTCCCCAAGAACAATTTGGAGAACCACGTCTTCAAAAAACAGCAAATGAAATCTGAAGTAACTTAGAAGGGTAGATTGTGGTAAGGGAAGAGCTCAAGAGCTTTTTCGTTGCCACTAGCTACTGCAATGGCAGAGTTGGATCCAAAGATCAGATCCAAACACACAGGTTTGAGGACAGAAAGAAAATTGACATTCGATCCAAAGATTCAAGAACACACAAAAGGCAGCACCAGCATGCAACAGAACTAATTATACTGTCAAGGGCCAATGAGTAAGGGGGTAGGGGTATAAATTGAACCCTGAAAGCCAATTGCTTTCCTCACTATAAAGAGGTGGATGACTGACAGGTTTATTTGAGCATTCAAACTTGTGTTACCATCACAAAATGACTAAGGGCAATGGGTGCAGTTTTTAACTCTGCTATCAGGGTAAGGCAATGCATGCAACAAGAAAGATGGCAGCTTGCTGCAATTTTGGTAAAATCAACCATGTTCTTCAACATTTTAAACTTCCTGCTGAAGCTTAGAGGAAGAAAGGTTAAAGAAAAGTTTAGAGAACACAGAAGAAATGCAGGAGCCATGTCAATGACTTCATTACATTTACAGTTACACTTAAAATTGGGTGCATGGATGTCAAGTCAATATTTTTGAAATGCTGACAGATCTTTTACGGAGCAAGCAATTAGTATCTTGCTCGAGGACAAGAGAATCTAAATCAGGACTATGACACTAAGAAAAAGGGCAAAAAAGATGGCATCCATCGGGTCAGTGAACAAAACTGTACCCGAGTGGTTTACATTGTTCTATAAATGGATAGAAAGTAACTTGTGGGTAGAGCAATTTAAACCTTCACATAAGTCCCACAGGCAAAGGGGAAGCCAATGGTTTCAATACATTCCAAAGGTGTTAGAAGACTAAGTGGACCCTGCACCGGTTACACTGTACTTGTAATTCTCAGGGATTGGTATATGTGGCTGTTTGCCAGAAATGCAGTGGTTTTTATGTGGGGAAAACCCAAAGAAAATTCAAGGATAGAATTTATGAACATGTACCTGATAATCAAAAAGAAGGATATCGAGAATGCATTGATAAAACATCTGGGGAAATATCAATCATAATAGTTTGTTTTTTGCAATAGAAATAGTCATTAAAAATGCCAGAGGGGGACCTTGGGCTGACCTAATAGAAGAAAGAGAACTTCGTTGGCACCTCAGGCTTAATCCCAAGGTCCCCACTGGGATGAACGACAGCGCATCAACAGGTTGTGCTCTTAGGCTAAAATCTTATTTGATATAGTCATCTGTTTTTCAAAAAATGTCTTGATTATAGTAAATTTTTCAATAGTAGTAGATTCATTTATTTTTAGAGATGGAAGTTGATTTAATCAGTATTAATGATTTTTAACGACTGTAATTACAATGTATGTATTTTTATTGGTTGGTCATGGTCAGGTGAAGTTCTTAAGCAGTGTATATTAGTTAATAGATGACCACTATGTTTTTGTGATTCTGAAGAAGTTTGGTACGAAAGCGCTTAATCATTGAAGTGTGAAACTGTGTTGCTTCGTCCCTGGGCTGTGTTTTGATTTTGTGACTACATTTTGCTTTGTGCTTTGGTTTGTGGCAATTAGTATCTTGCTTGAGGACATGATAATCTAAATCAGGACTATGACACTAAGAAAAAGGGCAAAAAGGATGGCATCCATCTGGTCAATGGACAAAACTGTACCTGAGTGGTTTACAGGGTTCTATAAATGGATACAAAGTAACTTGTGGGTAGAGCAATTTAAACCTTCACAGAAGTCCCACAGGCAAAAGGGGAAGCCAATGGTTTCATTACATTCCAAAGGTGTTAGATGATTAAGTGGACCTTGTACATTCCAAATGTATACAGATAAGAATGAGAAGCAAAACACATACAAGTGTTAACAAAAGCAGCACCACAGTGATGATGGGACTTCAGATTTTCAGATTATCAGAGCTCATGTATCCTACTGTCATAGCACTGGTACAGGGTAACAGCACTACCAACAATGATGCTGCATCAGACAATTCTTAAGCCTATAGTTTTTGAAGAGAAGCATTACTTGCCCAGGCAGTCCACTCCAATAAGTGCATGGGAGGGACACATTTGAGTATGTATTAGGACTGTGACAGAGGGGCAGTGAGACAAGCAGGTGGTAGCGTCCCAGATATCTAGATGTTCTAAAAGGTATGGATTCTGAGGACCCAAAACCTTGAATACATATAGATGCATACAGGCAAGCAAGGAGACAAAACAAAAGAAGATGATCACAAAGAGGAGATCCAGCCAATTACCACATTATCAAAGCCTCCTGATGTGGTTACTTTACTGGAACAGCTAAAGCAGTAGCAAGAATTCTGCACTTAAGCCACAAACCTGAAACTGAGACACTGCTGTGTAAATACAGGAGACATTCATTGGAAGGGAACAGAGTAAGATTCACAGCTCTCAGATTTAATTTCACAAAATGCGGGTATGATAGACAAAGAAACAAAATATTCTCAGGGGCAAAGGCAACTTGTATACTGAGACAAGAGATTAATGTGTAGAGAATGGACAATGCTGCCAGTACCACTGTATTAACTGTGCTTAGTTTCATCCCATGTGCCTTCAGATTTGCATTCCATTCTCAAATTCTTTGCTGAAATTCTAGCTCAGAGTCTGCCTGTACTGCCACATCACCTGCATACAGCAGCTTTGTTGATTCTTCCCCTCCAACCTGTTCGCTAATGTAGTCCATCACCACTATGAACAGCAGTGGGCTCAGAGCTGAACCCACTCCCACTGGGAACCCCTCTGTGAGGCCGAAGACTGTTTGTACTTAAACCATCACAGTACTGCCCAGATCAGCTTTCTTGTGACCGTGTCATATGCTTTCTCCAAGTCTAGCAATACCCAGTTGGACTCTCTCCTCATCTCTAGCTTCTTCTCAAGTATCTGTCTCAATGCAACATCGGATCAATTGTGCTGCATCCTGATCTGAATCCAAACTGCTCAATTCCCATCTTACATTCTACTACTCTGCGTATTCGTTTATCAATCACCCTTTCCATAACTTTCATGCAATGTAATAGGAGTTTGATACCTCTGTACTGCCCACAGTTGTGCAGGTCCCCTTTTTTCTTGTACACTGACACAAGCATGCTTATTCTCCAGTCATCTGGGATACGCCTTTCTCTCCACACTGCTATTACTACCCTCAGAAGCCATTTCTCCCTATCTCACCCAGCATCTTTATCAGATCTGTGGTGACCTCATCTGAGCCTGCTGCTTTCCCTGACTTCATCTTCCTTAGTGCTGTTCTTACTTCTTCTAGGGTGAGCTCCTCTTCTTCTCTCATTGTAGGTTGTTTCTGGGGCAGTACAGCTTCTGTAAGGTTTTCTTCATTCAGCAGCTGCTCGAATTACTTCTTCCATCTGCCTTTGATGTCCACTGGACTGGTGAGCAGGTTGTTGCTGGCATCCCTTACGAGGGGTGCCTGACTATCTTCTTTAACTTTCTCTCTTTGCCTTGCAAACTGATACAGTTTCTTTGTGCCCCTTACTGAGTCACTCTCCAGAAGTTGGTACAGTGCCTCCGATGCCCTATTCTTTGCTATTGCAAATTCTGTCTTAGCTTCTTTGTTAGCTGACCAGTAGTCCTTCCTAGCCTGGTTAGTCTTTTCTGTTTCCCACTTCTTCCTGCACTCTCATCGATGACTTCCTGGACTTCTGCATTCCACCACCAGCTTTCCTTATGTACATTATTTCCATACCTGTCTCAGCCACATATCTTTTCTGTAGTCCTAGCACATGCTGTTTTTAGGCTCTGCCATTTTTATTCAGCTCCACCTATTTCCTCCTCTTTTTGGGGTGCTAGAGCCCCAAGTCATTTCTTTAACTGTTGGACTTTCTCTCCAGTCAACTTCCAGGTCTTTATCCTGGTCTCTGTTGACCTTAGAGCCTTCTCAGACTGCTGATTGCGGCAACTAGTATTTTATGCTGTGGGTCGACTATTTCACTGGGGATGACTTTGCAATCATGGATTCTACCCCAGTGCCTTTTCCTTACTAGGAGGAAGTCTACCTAAGTTGCACGTTGACTACTCTTCTATGTGATCATGTGATGTTCTCTTTCTGAACCATGTGTTGGCTACTATCAAGCCATTTGCCAGACAGAAGTCTAGAATGGCTTCTCCTTCTTTATTCCTGTTGCCCCACCCATATGGACTCAGGCAGTCCTCATATCCTGTTCTGTCTGTCCCGATATGTGCATTCAAGTCACCCATTATCAACACCAATTAATGTTGTCCTGCTTCATCTAGTACGTCCTGCAACTGCTGTCTGAATGCAGTCTTTTCCTCACTATCACAACCCTGCTCTGAGCCATAGGCTGAGATTATGAATACTGCCCTATCATTACACTGGAGTCTAACTGCCATGAGTCTGGTCATTAATTCTGATGATATCCCTTACTGCCTTCTAAAGACACTCTCTCACCACACTTCCTACACCATTTCTAGCCTGCCCTCCACCAGAGTAGTAGACTCTGGATCACAAGCCAAGTAGCTTTGCTGCACTGCCCTTCCATCTTATCTCTTGGATACATAGGATGTCCAGCCTCCTCTATCATGTCATGCACTTCCAAGCTGCATCCTGTCAGTGAACCTACATTAAGAGTAGCAATTCTCAGTTCATGCTTGGCAGGTTGGTTTTATGTCCAGCTTTCGCTCAGAGCTATCTCAGGTAACCCAGGCTAGGCAACTAGACACCAGCCAGCAGCTTATTGACCCAGGGCTGCTGGGCTTTATGGCAGGCACACACTGGCAGATAGGGGCACATCTACCTCTCCCACTGTTAGCAAGGGTCCCTGGTGTGGGTCAGACTAAGCCAGGTCCTCAACCCACTTATCACCAGTAACTACCCATGCCCATTTTTGGTGACATTAGTCAACATGACCGAATCACCTAGAGCCATATTTTACACCTTAGAGTGGCTAGCCCTGCCACGGTGTGCCGTCTGTGATCATGTTCTCCTAGCTTGAGGATACTGCGCACTACAGTAGATGCCCAAAGCGGTTGGCCTGTACAACTCTTCCCACTATAGGGTGCTATGTAGAGTCTGTGCTGCTGCCCACAGCTCCAGTCATTAGTGAGTTTGAGATAGAAACACTCAGCATATTTTTCAGACATGGGAGAAACCCCACTGAGACACAGGGAGAACGTGCAAACTCCCAACAGGCATTGGTAGGAGGTCAGGATCGAACCTTGTAGGTGGGAGGTGAAGACCTTCACCACTAAGACATCTGGTAATGGCAGCGAATTGGGGAAATCAGACGAAGCTGAGAATAGAAACAGAAGGGAAGATAGTGGAACAGGTAAACAGCTTCAAGTACCTGGTAGGGGTAGACGAGGAGAAGGGTAGTCTGAATGAAGAAGTCAAATCTAGAATCAGAAGGGCTGTAGCCAACTGACAGAGTATCAGGTGCGGTCTATGCCAGAAGAATGCCAAAGAAGTTGAAAAGTAAGGTGTACAAGACAGTGGTGCAACCCGTACTACTGTATGGTACCTAAACCTGGGCAGTAAAGGCAGAACAGTTGAAGAAACTAGAGTTGATGGAAATGAAGTGCCTGAGAAAGGTGGTAGGATGCACACTGTGGGACAGACAAAGAAATGAGGACATAAGAGCAGAAGTAAAAGTAGCTCTAATTGCAGGAAAGATCAAGGAGAACAGATTACGGTGATTTGGGCACGTGTAGAAATGCAGAAGACAATCTGGTGAGCAAGATTTGGGACAGACAGGAAGAAGGTAAGAGGAAGCGAGGACATCCAGCAAAGAGGTGGATAGATTTTGTTAAAGAAGATCTGCAACAGTCAGGCATGAGTGTTGAAGGCAAGAGTGTGGCACTGAATCGAGACAGCGGGCAACAGTTAACACGATACCCGACCCCATGTAGAAAAATGGGAAAAAGGGGGCTGATGATGATGATGAATGGACACCTGAAGGAAAATTTAAAGTGATACAACCTTTGTGTGTCCCAATTGCCTACCACATGTGTGGTTAATGTAGGCCATCTGGGGATGAAGCATACAAGGAGGAGGATTAAGAAAAAAGGCATTACAAGAGATGCAAAAAGAGTACTGCAAGGCATGCGCGTAGCATCCAAAGATCTGCAAGGCAAAAGCAAAAAAGAACCAAGATTGCTTTGCTGACACTGAAAAATATTGCGGAACAGCTTCAGGTTATAGCCATGAGTACTGCGGGGATGCTACAGTATCCTAGATAGCACAGGTATGATTTATGAGGCAGAAATGGAAGCAACTGCTTTGCTAAAAAAATTTTCAGCAGGCTAGATTCTCCCTTGCAAAGGCCAATTTTTTACCTAGTTTGAAGACATGCTGTCAGGTAAAGCAACTAAAAAACACCCTTTCAATCTTCATATGAAAAGTCTGGTGGAAAATGTTCTGGTTATGGTGTTGGGCTGATAGGACATGGACTCCCTGCTGAGAATAATCAACCCATGTAAAGAACAGTTACAGAATCCTAGAGATGTTAAAGGATGCTACAGATATTAAAATAGTACAATTCAGTAGACAAGACCAGTGAGAACACTGATGAGAAAAAAAAAATTGGACCAGACAGCATTAACATAGAAAATATTTCCCCATAAGTGGCAGACCTGAGCCATGAAGCAAGCCTCACAGCAGACAGAGTAGAATAAACAATCGGCTGTCAGGAAAATATGGCTGAGTTGCAAGAACGTGACAAAATATATAGAAAAGATTAGCAACTTTTGGGACAGAGAATCCTTTGTCTCACCACTTGAACAATAACAGACCATCCAGAAAAAGCTGATTATCACACACTGCAAGGAGGTGAAAGAAAACAAAAATAGAAGACAGTGAAAGGGGAGAAAAGCTATGATTTGCCAATATCCCGGAGGGAGGTGAAGGAAGCAACTGCATGGGATACATAATAGAGCAAATGACCAAATGGACAGGAATACCATCTGATGCAATAAAACTGTGAAAGGCATGTAGAATACTCATGCCAGTAAGGAAATCAACATGTTTTCCTGACTGGAAATAGTCAAGGTGCAAATATAGGAGTTGAAAGAGAAACTGTTGGAGAATTGTGGAGGAAAGGGAATATCCTTTGTATAAGGCAATACTAGAATATACACTGAACAAAACTACACATAAGAAACAAGAATAAAGACAAAGATACCTGCCTCTTAACATCTGTAAAGCACCTGGGCTAAGACTGCTCCACCCAGCCAGTGTCAGACTGCTTCTCCCCATTGCACCAAAACATTGCTCTCACCCCAGAATAAGCAACGGAGGTGATGCAAAGATTTTAAAGAATTTCAGCAACAAGGCAGACAAGGAGATACTGCAACTCAAACAATTAAAGAGGAGACATCAAGCAGCAACAAAGAAGTGAAAGATGGCCAGCAAAAGCCATTCCCAATGTTTTGCCAAAAGATGCTGGTAAGCAAGCAGACAGTAAACTTCACTCGAAGAACATCAGGGACAGAATGCTAGCAGATTCCTTAAGAGAAACCTCTCAGTGAGAGGCAGTGAAATGCTAAGGCTGTTGGATTTACTAGAAGATGAGGAGTAACTTATAGTGTGGCTGAACTAAAAAGTGCATAACTGGTCAGACTGCAACAGACAGAACTTTGAACAAAGAGGACATGTTATATAAAAGAACACTGGACTGCCAGTTCAACAAAGAACACAGTAGGGATGTAGAGGGATAAGTGTGCATTAATAGTCTGCGCAACAACATTACAAAGAGAATTATGAGCAGTAACCAGGTAATGCCTTCTAATCTGTGCTAGGATTTCTTTAAACAATAAATTTGACAAGGGAGGGGATAAAATGGGGAAGCTTCACTTCACCACTGACTATTCTCCTGCCATTTAAATCCTGCACTGCACAGAGTGAATCAAGCAAAACATTTTGATGCGTCACATTAGTAAGTTAATCCAATTTAGTTCAAAGGCGATATTTTTCAAATGTTATGAAGGTGGAAATAAAATACCGAGTGCCCCAATGGTAAGAGGGTAGCATATAAGGGGAACTTTAACAGGGGATGTGGGCCAATCCAAATCCTGCTGTTCATTTGAGGGTAGTCAGAAGATGAAACTGCTTGGAACAGAGGCCTGAAAATTGGGGAGTGAAGGTACAATGGCTGGAACAAGGAAATTAGGATTGGCAGTGTTGTACAGCACACTAGACACATCATATGAATCTGCCTCTGAGAAGAGCAGAACATAAGAAAGTTTGTGTGAATATGGTTAATGACAAGAGTCTGCATGTCCTCCCCATGGTCGAGTGACGTAAAAAGACATGCAGGTAGGTGGGTGCGTGAATGGGTGTGCCTTCTTTGAAGGTTGGGTGTCGAGCTGGCAACTCGGCACCGTAAATATCCACTGCCAATTATTAGTGGACTGGAGTTCCGCTGTGGCGGCCCCTAACCTGGAAAAGACAAAAGACATTATTTTTAATAAAGGTTACAAAAATGACTGTACTGTAGTACACATAATATTAATGCGCTGAGCGGGAAAACAGGAAAGAAAGTAGTAAGGGAGATGTACTGAGTAATACCAAGTGGTTCAATAAGAATTAAAAATAAATAAAAGATAGTGACATATGACAGTGGGCATTCACAGGCCCGTCACCAGTGGGACAGCAGAACAGACTGAGTGAGTGGCATCTCATGTCCTAGTGTGTCTGTACAAGACAGAGTGCTGCACCTATCAGAGTATAAGCTCTTAAATGCAGAATGAAAGACTAGTACATGATATGGGGCACATATATAGTTTTTAAGCTAGTTTTAGAGCAGTTAGGGGTTAATGAAGGGAAGACAGACAAGGAGTGTACACATGGTTTGGTTTTTGCCAGAGATAGAAAAATGTGAATGGCAACTACAGGGAAAGAATATTAACTTAGTTAAGTGTGCATTAAGGGTTCTACTGAAAGATTTCTACTGGTGGGAAGAAAGGAACAGTACAAACAGGAAGAACAGTGTACAGACAAACATACATAGAAGAGAAACAAATGATATTGCAAATAGTGACATGAAAGAGAAATGGTATGCTGGATGAATCTAAACAAGAAAGGGAAACGGAATACCAAATGCAATGTGTAATCAATGTGATACTACAGGAAATGCACATGAAACCTAATGAATGTGGAGCATTCATCAAAAAAAAAAAAAAAAAGCTTTACGGCAGAGTACCATGCAAGTGTTAGGAAAGGGGATAATCACCCTATTAGGCAAAGCAGCACCACTAAAGAACAGTTGTGGTCAGATCAACGGGAGGGGGGATCTTTATTACTAGGAGCAGACTGGACGTGTAAGATAACAGGCAATGGGTACATGTTCCCCAAAACAACTCTGTCCCAGAGTTGATATACAATACATGAAATAGTTGATTTTAGCCAGTGTATCATGACTTTATAGCTTGACTTTAGAAGTAGACTGGAATATTGTTACAGACCAGGGATGTTACAGGGTGACAGATAAAAGAGCAACTTTTGAGGGAAGAGTTTTGAAGCAAATGATGAAAAGGCTTGGCTTTACGGATTTGTCTGAGGGCTGCTAGGAGATTAAGGTTTGACATGCATCTCCATGTTCTATAAAACCTAGCCCAGAATATAAAAATACCTTACGATACGAATGCACACCCACCCAATTTAGTTAACTGATCATGCATTAGAAAGAGTAGAAATCAGATAATGCAAGAGATTTGATGGGTTAAAATACTGTAGATTAAGCATGAAATGGTTAATGCAAACACATTGGCTATGCACCTGTCTTAACCCAGACTAACATCTCTTGTCTTCTCACTAAATTTCTAAATCTTAATGTCTGCATAATCTACCTGCATACAGGAATCCAGAAGCATAGCTTGTCTTGCAACTAATTTGGACTCTCTCTTATATCTTAATATCTCTCTGTCACTCTAGTATCTTATGTTAACACACCTCTTTCTAGTGTGTTCCTGTACTGTACATTTTACTTATTTTTACCCCACTACTTACTTCAATATGTTCTTTTTTGCATAAAATAGCTTAATTGTATATAGTAATTCTATTTGTTAAACTTTGAATTTATTTACTGTTTTTATTTGATTAACGTCAAACATTGTTTTGTACTCTCGAGGAGCTTTTCTCCCCGGGCCTCTGCTGAAAATGGATATGTATCCAGCTGGACTAGCCCGGTCAACAAATGTAAAATAAAATAAATAAATAATAAGGACACCAACAATCTATAGTTAAGAAATTAAACATTTCACTGAAAAAAGTGCAAGTGTAGCAGAGTGAGATGCCTTTAAGGAGTAAATTACATTTTTACTTCCTTACAAGGACAGGGAAGAATGGAACACAAGAAAATGAGTGTAAACTGTGGAACTGAAAGAATGAACAATTTGCCTTCCCTAGTAAGGTCACTAACAGAATGAGAAGAGTGAACTTGGATAGCTAGAGAGAACAGAGAAAGAGCAACCGCAGGATAAACAGACATCAAAAGGTCCTAAGTTTAAGGTATTATGAAAATACTCAAACTGCATTGACATTTAGTGGGAAGATAAAGGCAACAAAAGAAATGGAAAGGAGTGTATTAAAAATTAAGAGTCGGGCATCCTATGCTGTTAGTATGAAAGGAACACATACCTCTGGGTTCAGCATAGACAAGTATATAGAAAAATGCAGTGGGATGAACAATGTGAATATTACCAATTAAACACAAAACCCAGCATAAAATTCAAGGAGCTCATGGAAATGCTAGGAAAATATTTGGCAAAAATACAGAAAAGGAATTCAGACAAACTAGAACTGGTTAAAAGTCTGATTGAAGGAAAGACAAGAGGCAAATAGAAGGGTAGTGAGTAGAATTTATTAAGCACAAACATGGGATAAGTTGGTATAAAAAGCACATCTAAAAAGAGGATGAAGTGAAATGGTAGAGTATTTCAAGAGCAAGACAAGGGAGATATGACTAGCCCACAGGGATTAAACAAAATCAAGAAAATTATAGAATTTTTGGATGGAATGCCTTCAAAAATATTTTTATACCCCAGAAAGATTAAAAAAGAATTTTCCTCACTACAAGTACTATTTCTTTGAACTATAAAAGTGGTTGTGTGTACAGTTGGTCACGTTTTAAACACTTAATAAATTAGAAACTTTTTGAAAGAGACTGCAAGTGTTACCTTGGTTCAGTGACAAAATGCATTTCCTGTTAAGCTGTGTGGTGAGAGAATGGTAGAAGTTACCAATAACAAACCCAGTCTCCTTAACAATCTTACTATCCAAACAAAAAAAAATACTAATGAGAAAATGGGAAACGCATAAAATACTAGTATTTAGGAGATGTGACAGAGTTACTAAAAGAAGTAAGAGGGGCTGAAAGACAACAGTCAAAGGAAGACATCCAAATAAACAAAAATAGAATTATTGGAATAAACTAAACTATTGCCGAGATTCAATAACACAAACTTACTGTACACCCTTCTGAGTGAACAGACAACACAAACAAAACTCTCACCTTCTTCCTAATTTTAGTTTCCCTACTGATATTCTTGCAGCTTTAAATATTGACAAGGTTCATAAAGGTTACTACAAAGTGTAGACTACACGTACACTTAGTACAGTCTTTAAGTGACTACAAAGCACAAAAAATGTGATAAGAATGTTCTTGAATATACATATGTACACCTAGGGAAGACTTGACTGAATCTGGACCTATGACTAGAAATACTGGATGAAATGTATAATAATTAAAGGGAAGAGGAAAGACAGGATATGATAGACTACACAAGATGATCCAGCAAGTCACAGAACCACGCCATCCAAAGGGTGGGAAGCACTTACATTAGAGCAACATCTACAGCTTTCTAGCAGGCGCCTGAAGGTTTTGGGCCAAAAGTGACTGGTATTTGGAACTGTTCACAATTCCCTCCACTTTGACTAAAATCCCAGTTGCAGCTAAAGAAAAGCAACCCCAAAGCATGATACTGCCGCCACCATGCTTAAACGTGGGGATGGTGTTATTTTGGTTATGAGAAGTGTTTATGCGCCTAATGTACCTTTTGGAATTGTGGCCAAAAAGTTCAACCTTGGTCTCATCAGACCATAACACATTTTCCCACGTACTTTAGAGAGACCTGATGCATTTGTTTTGCAAATTTTAGCTGGGCCTGGATGTTCTTCTGTGTAAGAAAAGGCTTCTGTCTTGCAACCCTACCCATAGTCCAGATATATGGAGAATATGGGAGATTGCTGTCACATGTAGTACACAACCAGTACTTGCCAGAAATTCCTGCAGCTCCTTCAGTGTTGCTGTTGGTCTCTTGGCAGCCTCCCTGACCAGTTTTCGTCTCGTCTTTTCATCATTTTTGGAGGGTCGTCCAGTTCTTTGCAATGTCACTATTGTCCCATATTTTCTCCACTTTTTGATGACTGCCTTCATTCACTGTGTTCCATGATATATCCAAATGCTGTTGAAATTGTTTTGTACTCTCCTCCTGATACATTTCAACAATGAGATCCCTTTGATGCTTTGTCAGCTCTCTGCAAACCATGGCTTTTGCTGAAGCAGGCAACTGATTCAGTGTCAAGAAAATCCTACTAGGACAACTGAACTTTATTTGGGGTTAAGAGTCTCTCTGACAGCAGGGGTGTACCCAAGAAGACTGAACGCTGTAATTAAATCAAAAGGTGCTTCAACAAAGTATTAGTTTAAGGGTGTGCACACTTATGCAACCAGCTTATTGTACGTTTATTTTTTTATATTTTTTCCCCTGACAGACTGGTTGGTTTTTCAACTGAATTGTACAGGTTAGAGGTCGCATTAAAGGTGGGAAAAGTTTTGAAATGACTTATTGTAGTCTCATTTTATTTTATATCACAAAAACCTGGCATTTTAACAGGGGTGTGTACACTTTTAATATCCACTGTATACAGTTGGCTTTACACCATGCTGTGTCATGTATCTGAAAGAGAATGTGTTGAGATTCCTCGAAACAGGATGTGTCCTGTGCATCAACGACCGAAGAAAATCAGACGGAGCTTTTGATTAAATCTATACACAGTCATACCCCCACAGATAAAAGCCTGGTAAATATGTGCGGGAGGTTTACAAAGTTTGAGCCGTTATTTAAAAAAAACTCTGGTGGAGAAGCTTATCGTTACTCTTAAGACCATGCTGAGAACATTTGCTGACCAGTTTAGGCAGGACAAGTACCTACCCCATATTGTCACCTATAATGAAATACCTCAAGAAACCATAGGTCTACTGTCGTTGTGTGTGTGTGTGTGTGTGTGTGTGTGTGGGGGCTACTTTATGAATAACACGAGAATGAATACAATTCCTGCAAAAGGAATCTTGTGGAGTATGTGCCAAATATTAGGACTAAGCTTAGGGTGATCATGAGGTCAGCACAGGACCACCATGCAAAATTACAGCAGCAGGAATAGGTCTGATACAACTGTGACAGCCTGAGAACATATACTTGCACATAAGGCAATGGTGCTTATTCTTGTTCAAATGATTTGTATTGAAGGTAACATGAAAAGTGTTCTTTCACTGTGGCGAACAAGGCATGTGATGCCAGTTGACTGCACTGTGTGTACTACAGACAAAGCCCTGCCTATGGCACAGGCGACCAGAGGACAGTTAATAGCTTGGAAGCTTGACGACTGCAGTGATGGATGGACAGTCTATTCTGGCAGAGAGGGACATGCTGGGCATGTCATCTTGCAGAGCTGAACTGCCTTATCTAGTGCTCTATGCCATTTCATGACTTGCTGCCCAACTCTGAGATGAGGTGCAAAAAAGTCTGTCCCCTGAACTGACCACGTTCCCAGGTCCAAGTCTGTTTTCCCTGATCTGCTCCCTTCAAAAAAAAGCAGGACAAGAAAAAAACAGCACTTATTTCGGTTCTGCACTACCAATCGAGCAGCATTTCCCAATCACACCTCATAGACCTTTGTGCCTGGAGTGGCTGCCGTCTACTTTCCACCCTAGCGGTGCCTCTGCCTCTTGCAGAGGTCTGGTGGAGGAAAAACTTAGAGAAATGCATCAGAGCAAGGAGTGAGTGAGGGGGACTGATGACACACATCACTGTGGCCAGGTAACTCACCCTTGGGGTACACCATTATGGCCTCAACAGCGATTATTGCATGTATAATGTATCAACACAGGATAGGGCGAATGAAAAAATTCCCTCATGGAATGCAGTAGGACAGTGCCATGCACTGACTGACTTGCTCTTCTGTGCAGGCATGCAGTTCCTTGAGCCTGTCATGGGGGGGGGGGGGTAAGGACAGGCCACTGTGTACAAGTGCTCTCCTAGTTGGGAACACCTCAGAATGAAAGTCACAATAGGAAGCTTACTAAAGGTTGGGAACTACAGAGGGTGGGATCATAGGGTGCAAGCAATACAGACCTTAAGTCAGTAATGGTAGGATGCAAAAACAATAAAAAACGTGGTGGAGTTGTTAGGAGGCAGAAAAAATGCCATGTTAATACATAAAACCCCAAGTATGAGTGACACACTAGTATTTACCATACAGGAACCTGAGATCTGGTGGTAGGTCTTGGTGCATCATGGACTGATGCCTCAGTGAAAGAGGTAATACTGTTACAGAAATCAACCCTGTGAAGGTTTATGAAACCCAAGCAGCACTACAAAAACTTGCGGATATAATGGCTCCTGTTGCTCGTCCTTCTCTAACACATAACAAGGATGGGGGGGTTTGTTTAGATGCTGTAATACATAGAAACACATCAGGATGGATAGCAGCATCATAAAAGTACGAACCAGTTAAGAGACAGACCTTACATGCATACATACATGCATGCATGCGTACATACATGCTTAGATCTCAACTGCTTACTACAAAAATGGCAGTCCAGCTTGCATGTGCTAAGTATTTATACACTTGTGCAAGCCCTTGGATAGCTTCTTAAAGATATACAATACATATTTATCTACATTCTCCCCCTTAAAAAGATTTTCTTTGGTCAAAACAATATTAGAGTTTGACATGCATTACTATATACATTAGAACACAATGTTAATGCAAGTTGCTTCGTATCTGCTACAGGGTTTAGAGATACAACCATATCTCGTAACATAACAATCTGGATCAAATCTAGCAAGAGGGACAGTCTGCGGTGCACAACTATCAGGAACTGCTGGATTTGTCACAGGAATGGGAATGCCCTCTGGAACTGCAAAACTGGACAACTCATTCTGAGATAAAGAGTCTTTCTCACAGGCTACTTAATGTGGCTATAGGCTTGGGCACTGGTCTGAAATGCTTCAGATTCCACCTAAAAACTGCTCCATGTGATTCCACAATGCATGATCTCGGCTCAGGACCAATATTCTTCATGACACCAATTCAATCATAACCTTCAGACGTCTGCATGCCAACAGCTTCTTCTCATAATGGACCGAATGGTTTGCGGGTTTTATCGTAGTAGGACTTCTAGGTTAAGCACATCTTCAATAGACTAGGTTTCACTGATCTGTTGTCCTTGACACATGGAACCAACTGACTACTCATTGGTAACATGGTTCTGGCTTATTTTGACAGAAGTCTCTGAGCAGGTGAACAAAGATGTTTATCACTAGGATCATTTCTGAGATTCAAGAGATTCAGGAAAACATCACCATTATCTCATTCTGACTTCTCTAGTAACCGTTTTGCACTTTGAACGGCACGTTCTGCCAAACCATTTGACTGTGGGTACTCAGCACTACTTGTAATATGAGCAAAGTCCCACTCTTCAGCAAATATTATGAACTGTTGGCTTGTAAAATTGCTTGCTATTGTCGATATTAACAGTGTGTGGACTCGTACATGGTAGTCCGGGAATCTGGTTAAGCTGAAGTGGTTCCTTCTGTTGTGTTTTTGTACTATAACACACTGAACAAGATGAAAGTGCTTTTTCAATGTCTTGTGACATAGAAGGCCAAAATACTAGTTCTCTCGCCCTTCTTTTAGTAGAATAGACTCCTGGGTGACCACGATGCAAGATAGTAATGTACTCTGGTTGCAAAGGCTTTAGAACAATTACTTTCGGACCTTTCACAATGCCATTGTTAGACAAAATCTCATCTCTGTATGGAAAATAAGGTTGCACTTCTTCATGTAAACTAGACTACTTTGAAGGCCAACCTTGATTAATAAAGTGGATGAGCCTCTGTAAAACTGGAGCTGTGGCGGTGTGATCTCTCAACTCATCAAGACATAACTAAGAAAAAATTCTCACTTCCATGACTTAAAAATCAAGGTTCTCATTCTCATCCTGTTCTGTGGTGTTTCTGGGTGATCTGCATAATGCATCAGTAAGATAAAGAACTTTTCCTTTCTTGTAGACAAGATGGAAATTAAACTTTTGCAATCTTAGCATCATACGTTGCAGTCAGGCTGGAGCTAAATGCACAGGCTTTCTCAAGACAGTGACTAAAGGATGGTGGTCTGTTTCAATCTGGATAGGTCTACTATAAATATAAACATGGAACATCAAACATGCAAACACAATTGCCAAAAGCTCTTTCGCAATCTGGGCATACTGCATCAGTTTGGGTAAGAGTTCTTGATGCATAGGCAACATGTTGATCCTCTTGTAAAATAACTGCACCAAGACCAAATTTTGAAGTATCACAGGAAAGTGTAAGTGGTTTGTGAACATCATAGTATTGATGAGTTGGTGGACTAGCAATTCTCTGTTTCAGGACTTTAAATGCTCTTTGGTGTTGCTCTAACAAAGATCAGGATACACCTTTACTTGTCAGCTCTCTGAGTGGTGCTGATAAGTTGGCTTAGGTCTGGAATGAACTTCCCTAGATAGCTGACCATGCCAAGAAAACACTGCAGGGCTTGAACACCGTCTGGTGCTGGCATCTTGAGAATGGCTGTTTGTTTTGAAGGGTCTGGTCGTAGGCCTGTACTGGTAAATGAATGACCAACTTAAGTAACTTCTTGTAGACTTAATTTGCATTTTTGTGGATTAAGCATAAGATTCACTTGAAGTGCCCTTTCTATAACTTCAAGGTTTCTGCCATGTTCTACTACATCATGATCTCACTATTACGACATCTAGTATAATAGCACAAGGATACCCAGAAAAAATTTGCTCCATTGCTAGTTGAAAGACTTAACTTGCAGAGTTTCTCAAATGGCATTTTCAAAAATCTGTACCTGCCAAACGGAGTACTAAACATAGTGAGCAATAATGATTTTTTTTTGTCAAGCCGAATTTGCCAAAATGAAGTCTTTGCATCCGAGACAAAAAAGAATAGTGGCATTTGGCATCAAAACTCAAAACTTCTTTGAGCACGTTGGTTGATGTGATCTTTTGAATGCTTTGTTCAAATCTCGTGGATCAATACATATTATGATGTCATCTGACCACTTCTTGTGCACTACCACCATGGAAGGCACTAATTCAGTTGGTGTTGTGAATGGACAAATCACAACTTATCGCACCATTTTACCTAACTCAGCTTTAACTCTGTCCTACATAGCTAATGGAACATTATGCACTGGCCTGAAAAATGGACTGATCTCTGGGTCTACAACTCAAAGTTTCTTCATTTGTCTACAAACAGATCAGCATAGGTAGAAAAAAATGTACTGGCCAAAATTAGAGTAGTGGTCTTTTAAGCTAACTTGGTGAACTTCCTTGTTAAATGAAAACAGTCCCATTTTCAAACGGTCTCTGAACCCTAACAATGACTGGACATGCCTCTTGACCACATAAAATAAGTCGTACCTTCTTCCAGCAGAGTAACATGAAAGCACTACTGAGCCTTTCGTTTGAATTTCTTCACCTCCATAAGCAGAAAGCTTTGCACACCTTGCCACATCCAGCCTTTCATCATGAGACACACTTGCAAATGTTTTTGTTGACATAACATTGCACTTGGAACCTCTATCAACTTTGAGCTCCATCAGTTTTCCATTTATCCAAACAATACAAAATATTTCATTCTTTGCTCTTAAATCTACTGCATTGACTGTTTCATGAAGCACTGACACACCATCAACATAAATAGTTGGGTTGCAGCTTTCTAAATGATCAACTTGTTTCTTAAAATGCTCCCTTATAATAAAAGAATGCAGGCCTTTGATTTAGAAAACGTTTTGAAATTATTCGATTTATTGCATTTGTGGCATTGCTGACCAAAAGCTAAACATTTTTTCTTTTTAGATTCATGGCTTCCACCACAATTACGACAGTTGGCAATGAAACTGGGTTGGGGCCCATGCTTTGAGTTTGTTGACTCACTCTTACGCAATACTGAGACTGTACAAACACCAGAATTTGCTAGAAGTTCTGGGGTTTACCAGTGAGAGCTGCAGGTGTTACAGTTCTGCCCTGTGCTTGGGCCTGTTTAACTACATGCTGCATACTATAAACATGAGCTTTTTCACTGTACCTCCTAGAGTTGTTCTCATTCGTAAGCATATTTGTGTGCTTTTCTGTAAGCTTACATATCTGACAAATCTTCGTTGCCTTATTCAAAGTTAAATCACTATCACAAAGCAAAATCTTTCTTACATCATCTTTAATTCCACACACAAGTCTGTCCTTTATCAACTCATCCCTTAAATCACCAAATCTGCATGTTTTAGCTTTATTTCTCAGGTCAGTTATATATGCTGCAAAAGTTAAGCCAGGCTTTTGATCCCTTGTTTTTACCCACCACATGACTCATGTGTAAAATAAGTGCGCTTCCATTGCAACATTTGTCTGGGGGTTGCACATTTCTCTAAATTTATGTTTTAAGCACTGAGGAGGCCCTGCAGAATTGCAGAGGCAAACCCTGCCCTAGATTTAGGAAAGATGGGTAGGTGGTAATGCTTTGTAAAGGTATGGACAGAGGTCCAGATGGTCGCTTTCAAGATGTCCCTGGTGGGTACTCCTCTGAAGAAGGAAGTGGAGGTTGGCCTGGTGAAGTGGGTATGGATAGAGTTATGGATGGGTTTCCCATGTAGTCTCTAGCAAAAATGGATACAGTGTGAAATCCATTTGGAAATGGTTTGTTTGGAGATGGGCTTCCCCTCTGCCCCTGGGGCAAAGCTTACAAGTAGTTGGTCTATTTTTCTGAATGGCTAAATACGGTCCAGACCGTACCCGAGTTGCCTGTGTATGTCTAGTGAGTGTAGGATTCTTTCCCCCTTGATTTGAGGGTTGGGAAAGAAGGTTGGAAGGTGTCTGGCCAGGTTAAGGGTCACATCAGATACCACCTTGGGCATAAAGGAGCGGTTAGTCCTCAGGGAGACTATCTGCATGGAAAATGATGAAGGGCTCAACAGCCATGAGAGCTTGAAGTTCCAAGACCCTTCTGGCTGAGGTGACAGCTAGCAGGAAGGCAGTCTTCCATGAGAGGTATTTCAATTCTGTAGAAGCGGCAGATTCGAAAGGAGATGAGGTTAGTTTTTCTAACACATAATTCAGGTCCCAGGGTAGCATGGGAGGCCTTCGGGGAGGCCTGATATGTGAGAAGTGGGGTGGGTCTGAATCATAATGGGCTGAAATGGCACAGCCATGAATTTTAATAGAGAAAAAAGAGAGGCCACTATTGAGCAACTCTGCTAGGTAATCCAGGATGAGAGGGATGGAAGATTGGGAGGTACTGCCCCTTTTGATCGTTTCCAGGAGCAGAAACCTTTCCATTTTCCTGCATATGACTTTCTTGTGCTGGGCCTTCTGGGCTCTGTGATGATGTCCATGATCGGTTTGCTTAACAGGGACTCCCTTGTTAGTTTTTAGTGTACAAGCCATGCTGACAGATTGGGTATGTAGGTCTGGGTGCAGTACCTTTCCCCCTCCTGGGTCAAGAGGTCTGACTTCAGGGGAAGCAGCTTTGGGGGCTGTAAGGTCAGGCTTCATAACACGGGGTACCAATGCCGTCTGCGCCAGTCTGGAGCAATGAGGATGGCCTTTGGTCTCTCCTCTCATTTTGATCAGAACCTTGGGAATTAGGGCAGAGGAGGATATGCATACACAAACAGGGAGTTCCAGGGGAAGGTCAAGGCATCCACTTTCCACGCTAAGAGGTGGAACTCCCTTGGTGCAGAACCTTTGCAGCTGGTGGTTGAGGTGTGAGGCAAAGAGATCTACTTCTGGAGTCCTCCATTCCTGAGTGATTTGCAGAAAGATTTCTCTGTGGAGCTTCCATGCGTGGGGGTCCAGTAAGTTTCTGTTTAGGTGGTATGCCAGGGTATTGTTGACCCTTGGTAGGTATTGGGCAATTAGGTGTAGCCCCATGGAAGTGGCTGTAAGCCAGAGACTCATAGCTAACCTGCACAGGTGGTAAGATTGGGTGCCGCCCTGCTTGTTGTACCACATCACTGTGGTGTTGTCTGTTTTTATAAGGAGGACCCCTGGCCTGAGATGGGGTTGGAAGGAAGTCAGAGCCTTTTGTACTGCCATCATTTCTTTCTGACTAATGTGCAAGTGAAGTTGCTGGGCATTCCAAAGACCTTGGGTACACCTGCCTGCTAGGTGAGCACCCCAAGCAAGGTCTGAAGTGTCGGTGGCGATGGTCTGACCGGAAGGGTGGTGGATGAAGGGAAGACCCTTGTTGATAGCACAGGCCTCTGCCAACCAGAGAAATTTAGCCCTTATACATAGGATCAGAGGGAGTGTGGTATCTAGAGTCCTGACACCAAAGGTTCTTTAAGTACCACTGAAGTTTCCTCATGTGAAGGTTATGCAAGATGCCATGTATCCCAGGGCTTGCAGGAACGTCTTCGCAGTGAGGTGGCTTCTGGAAGCCAGCTGGGTGAAGTAGAGAGGCAGGAAGCTCTGCTTTTCTGGGGAAAGAAAGGCCATTTGGGATGTTGTGTTTAGCACAGCTCCAAGGAAAATAATTTTTCTGGTGGGGTTTTGTTTCGATTTTGTCTCGTTGATGGTGAACCCTAGAGAAGCAAGGAGATATTTGACAAAGAGAAGGTCCTGAAGCAACTTTTCCTTGCACTCTGTCGGAATGAGACAGTTGTCCAGGTAAGGATAAATCTGTATATTTCTCTGTCTGCAGAATGCTATAGCCGGGGCCAAGCATTTGGAGACTCACTTTTGTTCCTGATGAAAGTACCAATATTGAAACAGCATTAATGGATTTGAAGTTGTATATTAGAAAATTGAATCTGAATGTTTTATTTAAAGATTGTAGGTCAATCATGGATCCCATAACATTATCCAGTACCTTTAACCCCCCATTCATCCCTCACTACAGCTTTTTAAAAAACTTTTGAATTAGGTACGAGGAATGTTAAAATGTCAAAAAAGCTAAAATGGAATCTGAAACAGGATGAAATGAATAAGTTAACACAATTGTCTGATAATAAGGACCTCTGGATAATGAAACAGGACAAAGGGGGGTGGGATTGTCATGATGAACATGGTGGACTACAACAATAGAATGGGGTGTTTGCTAGCAGGTAAAGCTTACATACAGTCTTCGTTTAATGAACTACATGGTGCATATAAGAAAGTGAGAAGTGTTTTACAGGATTTATTCATTGAAGGTAGTCTCTCTCTGGATGAATTTAATTTTTTTTTTTTTTTTAAGTATAGCACAGCCTAGAATCCCGATCATTTTCGGGTTACCCAAGATACATAAAGACTTAGACCAACCACCTATGTGGCCCACAGTTGATACAAGGGGCTCCATTACCCACCCTATAGCCAAATTCTTGGACATCAGATTAAAGGACTTCGTGCAACATGAACCTTTACTATGTAAGGACTCATGGGACTTTTTGAAAAGGATTAATGTGTTAGAATATGATGAAACAGTTTCATCACAATCATTGTCAGAGATTTATATACGGTTATACCACATACCATAGGCATGGAATGGTTTTGTGAATTTTTGGTGGGTAAGGGTCTACCCCAGCCACTGGTTAACACCTATGAGACTTTATTAGAACTAGTACTCACAAATAATTTAATTCTATTCAATAATGAACTGTTTTTACAAACTGAAGGTGTGGCAATGAGGTCAGTGTGTGGTGGTTTGTAAGCCAACATAATGATGTTGGAATGGGAAAGGAGACTTTTAAAAAATACCCAATGGCTTAAGTTCTGTACATTGTATACACAGTTCTTGGAGAGAAGAGATCCCCCTATTTTTAGAATATATCAATGGCACAACCAGTTTTTTTAAAGTTCACACGTGAGGTTAACAGTGAACAAATAGCATATTTGGACATCTTACTGAAGAAAGTGTCAGTTGAAGGCCTTTGCAGCACAAAATCATAGGAAAGCAACCTATTCAAACAGCATTCTGCATTTTGATAGTGCACACCCATTTAAACAAAAAACAGGGGTAGTAAAGGGCCAATTTGTAAGAGCAGCCCGGATGGTTAGTTTGTTTGATAACTTCTTAGATGAGTGTGACCATGTGAAAGTTATGTTTTGCAAGAGGGGTTACCCGTTATGGCTCCTTAATGAAGTCATGATTGAGGTGATCAACAAAAGAGAAAGAGGATTTTTTAAACCCTTGTTGGGTCACCATGAGGAGATACCTGCCCAGGGCATGTCCCCTATTGATGGCTATTTGGTTAATGGAGTAGGAACTGACTTGACTCAATCCATTTTTGAACAGAACTCAAATTCTAAATGTGCTTTTATTACTACTTTTCACAGTAACAGTAAGGATGTGTTAGATATTTTATTCAAAAATTGGGCTATATTGCTTAATGATAGGGTTATCAGAGAATGTGTTGGAACTAAACTAAATATTGTTTTTAAGAGAGGGATGAACCTGAAATGCATTTTAGAGTCCAACTGAAACATTGTACATGCAGGGTCTATGAAAAAATGTGGTTCCTGTGCTCAGTGTAGTTTTGTGATGAAAGACCATGAATTCTTGGTGAATGGTTTTAAAATACAGGTGAATAAGGTGTACTGTCATACTGAAAGAGTTGTTCATTGTGCAGTGTGTAACTCATGTGAATGTTTCTATAGCAGAAAGACTGAGAGGAAATTTAAAAACAGAATTTATAGGCATTTAAAGGATATCAGACTTGGTAAATCCACAAATGCCTTGAATAAACACTGCACAGAAAAATCAGACCACACACTCAAATTTTTCATTGTGGACACTGTTGACTTGGATAAAAGAGGTGGCCCATGGGGGCTGCTTTTGGAAAAGAAATAATTAATCTGGCAGGTCCGCCTAAATGCAGAGCAATGGCCAGGATTAAATGATTCACTCTCCATTGCTTGCCTGTTAAAACTAAAAGCAATGGAAAGGTAAAATATATATATAAAAAAATTTAAATGTAAAATATTCATATACATTTTTTATATATACACCTTTCATTTTTATATAAACACCATTTTATAGATTTTATACATTATGTGTATATTTGTATATTTATTTTCAGCATCTCTGCACTTGTTAATGTCATTTAAATGCTGGTTTTAGAGAGTATTTTTAGGATTATTTCATGAATATTTATGAGTTTAGTGAGTCAGTGTGATGGGATTTGTTTATTACTTAATTAATGCTCTTGCAGGATATACTTGAGTGTTTCCTGGATTTGCCCTTATCTGATGAAGTTGAGAAGGTTCTTGACAAAAGCACTTATCTATTTGTTATTTTGGTTTAATAAAAAGTGTTTTTACTGCTCCCAAAGTGCTTTGCGGCCATTTACTACAAGGATTTACTTGAGTTGCTTAAGTGTGTGGTTCCAGGAGTGCTGACTGTTTTTCTATAGTTTGTGAACTTATGTGCTTTTTTAGAAGGAAAATATGTGTTTAGATACTGTAAAATTAAGGGAAATGAAGACAAATCTTCTGGTTTTGAATTTGGAAAACAGTAACCACATTTTTTTAAAGGGGAAGGATCACAATGTGCTTATTCAAGATCTTGAGGAGCATGGGAACTTATGGTGACTTATTTTCAGGATCTTTACAGGTGCTACTGGAAATATCTGTAAAAAGAAGTTATGTACTCACCATAACATTCCATCTGAGTAGTTGTACCTTCATTTGTCTTCAACCTGTGGGAATACGGATCCGTATCGGATCCAAGCCAGTAAACATCACTACCATCAGCTCTGAGCTCCAGACTCCTCCCCTTACCAATAATACACCTCCACTGTCTCCCACCCAGATCGAGTTTGCTGGACTTATACGTAGAACCCTACCTGATAACATACTTGTGACCTATACTGCAGCCCGTAGGCTGAACATGTGCCAAGGCCCGGGGGAAGGAGGGAGGGAGGGATGGTTGAAGACAAATGAAGTACAACTACTCAGATGGAACATTATGGAGAGTACATAACTTCTTTATCTGAAGTAGTTTCCTTCACTTGGTCTTTAACCTGTGGGACAGAGTCCCCAGCTACTAAACTCCTGGGAGGCCCTCATGGAAGTATATTCCAGAGGACAGTGGAGCCAAAAGACGCTCTACTTCTAGAAGTCAAATCCAATTTGTAATGATAAAGGTATGAGATGAGGACCAAGTCACTGCACAGCAAATGTCATACAAAGACACAAGACCAGAAAGCTGCCAACGTAGCCATGGACCTAGTAGAATGAGCTTTAACCTGACCTGGAGGAGACTTGCCTTTGTTCTTATAGAACCAAAAAAAAAACCACAACGCTGAAACACCAAAAATGAATAAACCACTTTCTCCTGCAGAGGCAATAATTCCAATAGCGAAGTATAAAAAGTTCTTTTTATTCCACACGATACAAGAAGTTTAAACAAGAAGATGACAAGCGCTTTCGCCTGGTTCATTCCAGGCTTTATCAAGTCAAACAACCATACTGGTTGTGAGAAGCTATTTATATACTGCTGGTAATTAATCACATGGTGTAATTATCACACTTGATTGTTTAAACCAACTGTTAGCTAAGCTAAGTGCCTTGCAAAGTGAATGAAATTGCTAAAAATTCATTACAACTGTCATAAACTGTATATGTTTACCAACTGTCATTAATAATATGCTAAAATAAAATGCTAAAATAATGTGCACCACTTAAATGTTCAATAATGAAAATAGAAATGTGCAGAGTGAATAGTGAAACTAAGTAAAAATAATTACACAATTATTTTCATTATTGAACATTTAAGTGGTGCACATTATTTTAGCATTTTATTTTAGCATATTATTAATTACAGTTGGTAAACATATACAGTTTATGACAGTTGTAATGAATTTTTAGCAATTTCATTCACTTTGCAAGGCACTTAGCTTAGCTAACAGTTGGTTTAAACAATCAAGTGTGATAATTACACCATGTGATTAATTACCAGCAGTATAAATCTTCTCACAACCAGTATGGTTGTTTGATAAAGCCTGAATGAACCAGGCAGCGCTTGTCATCTTCTTGTTTAAACTTCTTGTATCGTGTGGAATAAAAAGAACTTTTTATACTTCGCTATTGGAATTATTGCCTCTGCAGGAGAAAGTGGTTTATTCTTTGTTCTTATAGACCTGCAGGATGCATGAAGAAATCCATCTAGCTATAGTGGCTTTGGAAATAGGTTTGCCCAAAAAGGGTCTATAGAATGAAACAATTTATCAAATTTACGAAAATGTTTTGTCCTGTGTAAATAGAATCATAACTGTCTATGAACATCCAAAGTGTGCAGCTTGTATTCCATCTTGTTGGTAAAATTGGGAAAGAACACAGGCAAATTTATAGTCTGATATTGACTGGTGACACCACCTTAGGAAAAAAAGATGGGTTGGTTTGAAGGGAAACTATCTGTATGAAAAATCATGTACGGAAGTTTGATGGACAAGGCCTGTAATTCCAAAGCCCATCTAGCAGAGGTAATAGCGACCAGAAAAGCTGTTTTCCATGACAGAAATTTTAGGACTACAGTTGCGGCAGTCTCAAAAGGTGAAGCGACCAGAGCTTGGAGAACCACAGTAAGGTCCCACGGGGTAACAGGATCTTTAACCGGAGGGCGTAGCAAAAAGGTGCTTTTAATAAAGGCTCTACACAGTCTAGAAGATGCCAAGGATACAGAATTCTCACCCACATGAAAATGAGAAATGGCAGCCAAATGAACTTTGATAGTAGAAGAACTAGCTCCATGATGGAAAATATCACCTAAAAAATCAAGAACAGCGGAAATAGGAGCTGTGAAAGGATCTAAACTCCTCTGAGGTGCCCAGAAAGAAAAACATTTCCACTTGCTGTGATAAACCTTTCTGGTCGAAGACTTGTGAGCAGCTACCAAAATAGACTTGACTGATGAGTAAAGTCTGGGAGTCCTAGCAATCATGGGAAATGGAGCAGCCAAGCAGTGAGCTTCACACTGTCCAAACTCGGATGAGGCACCCCCGATGGGTGTGAAATCAGATCCTGAATGGGATCTAGGATCCAAGGTGGAGCCAGAAGGTGAGACCACAGGAAGGGAAACCATACCTGGCAAGGCCAGAACAGGGCAATGAGGATCACCTTGCTCTCCAGTCAACAAGCTTTCTGCAGAAACCTTGGAATGAGAGGGAATGGTGGGTAAGCATACAGAAGACCAGGAGGCCAAGCATGAACTAGAGCGTCTCTGGGGGACTCTCCCAGCAAGGTGCTCAGAGTGAAAAACCTGCTGCACTTTGCATTGGAAGGAGATGCGAAGAGATCACAACAAGGCTGACCCCATTCGTTGAAGATGTGTTCCACTAGAGACAGATTCAGAGGTCACTCATAAGGCATCAGAATGGTCCGACTTGACCTGTCTGCTAGAATGTTGGACCATCCCGGAATGTGTGTTGCGATGAGAAAGTGACCGGTGGAGATCGACCATTCCCACACTCTCATAGTCTTGCAACAAACGGGGTAAGATCTGGTCCCTCCCTGTTTGTTGATATACCAGACGACTGAAAGTCTGATTGGATGGCAATCGTCCCCAAAGGAAGAAAGGCATGAAGGGCCTGCAATGCTATAAGGACTGCCCTCATCTCTAGGACATTGATATGCAAACTGGTCTCTATAGGGAACCACAGGCCTTGGACTGACCTGCCCAAACAATGCCCCGCCACCAGAGTTGGGAGGCATCCATGGTCACTGTGGTTTGGGCCAGGAATGGAACAAAGGGTCGTCCCTCCAAAATGTCCACAGAGCTCATCCACCATATGAGAGATGACCGACACAACAGACTTAGGGTGGATAGGATATGTTTGTGGTAATTCCAACAGGGACCGATGAACTGCTAGAGTCAACTGAAGAATCCGCATGTGTAGCCGAGCACACGGAAGAAGAGTTATGGTCGCCGCCATAGAGTCTAGGGCCCTCAACACTGATTCCGCTGTCGGGAGGTGAGAATAGTAAATCAGGGAGACATGCATCCTGAGGTTCTGAACTCTCTCCGAGGTCAGGAACACTTTGCACTGGAGTGTGTCTATCCTGGCACCAATATAGTCTACTACCTGTACAGGCTCTAGTAGAGATTTGGATGTGTTGATTGTGATACCCAAACTCACGGCAAGTGTGAGAAAGTAATCCCTGGTTTGGGAAAGTAGATGCCTGATGGGAGCAGTGAGGAGCCAATCGGAACGGATAGATCTGAATCCCCTGAAGCCTCAGGTGAGCCGCTACCAACGCCATCACTTTGGTAAACACCCTGAGGGCTATGGTGAGACCAAAGGGTAGGGCTTGAAATTGATAATGACTGGCCCCTAGCCGGAAGCGGAAGAACGTCCTGGATCTTCTGTGCATTTTTATGTGATAGTAGGCATTTTGGAGATCTAACTAGCACATCCATTCGCTCTCTTGCGGGTATGGCATGATGGACTGTAGTGTGACCATCCAGAACTTCTCTTTGGCAACTAACAGGTTCAGGGTAGAGAGGTCCAGAATGGGCCTCAAGTCCCCAGTTTTCTTTGTCACCAAAAAGAACCTGGAGTAGAAGCCCAATCTGGACAGATCTGGGAGGACGGTTTCGATGGCTCATTTTTCTAGCAGCTTGGAAACTTCCTGTGCCGCTGCCTCCCGTTGCACGGGTGGAACATCTGGGAGGTGTTTGGAAGCTATGGGGTAACCCACGAAGGGGCTAGAATATCTTCTGGATATGATTTGAAGCACCCAGCGTTCCATTTTTATGGACTCCCATGCTGCTGGGTGCAAGGACAATCATCCCCAGACTGCCTCCAGAGTAGAGCAGCTGGGCATCCCCTCAAGACTGGTGCCCGGGTCTGTCCCAGAATGGTTCTCAAGCCCCGAAGCACCACAGACCCTCTTGGCCGACGTCCATTCTGTCCACCTCTGCCTCTAGGGGAAGAAGAACCCTGAGTGTCACGAGAATACTGAGATTTACAGAACCACACCCTCTTTTGCTCTCTCTTGTTCCGGGATAAGGACTTTTGAGGGTTAGAGAAGCGGATCCCGATGGCAGACAGTGTCTTCCCGTCATTCTCACTCTGGGCTAGTGTCTCCTTGACGGTCCTACCAAAAAGTGATGAGGTGTCATAAGGGGCATTGGCAAAGGATGCCTTAAAGAGTTCTGTAAGCTGACACAACCTGAGCCAGGCATTACGCCTCATGGACACGCCGGACCCCTCTGCGTGACGTATTTGATACAGCTTTCAAAGAGGCCATTTTCAAGGAGAATGGAACCTTGTCCTCCTGCAACATGGACTTGGATGGAGACTCCTCCAGCTCCTTTACTAGGTCACGTTGGAGTCTAGAGACATGGGCCAAGTAATTTAGCACCCTGATCGAAAAGGTAGCTGAAGCATACACCAGGCTTCCCTAGGCAGTCCATCATCCGTGACCCCCGGTCATGAGATAATTCCATCTTCATAGCTGCTGCTACCACCATGGCGTCTACTGGGGAGCCCTTCTTCCAGGAAGGTCTGTCAATAGGGGGACTTAAAATTTTATTGGGGTGCTTGGGGATCAAATTCACAGTATCTGGCTCCTTCCAAGCCCATGAGGTGCTGAAATCCACTAAAGGATCCACGGGAGGGGATACCCAGGAAGTAGACGGGCCCATGCCAAACGCCTCCAGAAACACAGACTCATAAGAGGAGGGCTTGAGGGCAGACCAACCTCACCGCTGACGCAGGATCTCCATGATGTCTCCAAAGGAGACATTCTCAGGAGGTGATCTTGGGGAGCCCTACCCATCATCTAAGTCTGTGTCCTTGGTTAGGGACTTGGGGGAGTCCAAATGTCTCCTCTTGCACGTATGCTTGTGAAGCACATCTCCAGTGAGGCTCTCAGGGGAGCACTCAAGCCATCTCTTCCTCTGGGGGAACCATCTGGGGATCCTTGAGCATGGGCCTTCCCTCTGGTAAGACAATGGGGGCCGTAGACAGATCCAAGGTGGTCTGGGCAGAGACTGAGGGGGCAGTAAGGGGTCTCATTTCGATGGAGAAGACCCTTTCTACCACATCGAATGCAGAAGGAGAGTGGACCTCCTGGGAAGCTAATAAGGAGGTCAGTGTCCCCGGGTCCGACGGGAGAATCAGAGCCGGTCCCGAAGTGGACGGAGCTCCAAGGGAGGGAACCTGACCTGACAACATCGGAGCTGATGGAATAGGTTCCACCCCCTTGCATCCAAAACCCAGGCTCCGAGCGCGTCTCGGATCCGAACTGGTTGGAACAGAAATGCTCCAGGCAGCTGTCAGCATCAAAGAAACAAGGACCGACCCCCTGACCAAGGCCAACCTCTGATCCGAGAAATGCAAAGCCAAAGGACGGATCGGGGAAGGAGAAATGGGTTGAAAAAAAGGAAGCGAGATCCCCCCTCCAGAGGGAGGGGGGCTGGCAAGACCCCCATCTGGATCTGTGTATGGCTAAAGCGCCTCATCATCTTATCCAGATCCATGTCCGATAAGGAACGGGTCAACCGTGACAAGGCCACAGACTCTGACTTGGCAGGTCAGGGAACCGAGGACTGGGAG